>NC_047111.1:27502251-27522251 GCF_902500255.1 Thalassophryne amazonica | reverse complement strand
ACGTTAATATTTGGTACAGTAGCCTTTGTTTGCAATTACAGAGGTCAAACGTTTCCTGTAGTTTTTCACCAGGTTTTCACACACTGCAGCAGGGATTTTGGTCCACTCATCCATACAGATCTTCTGAAAATCTTCCAGGTTTGGAGTTTCAGCTCCCTCCAAAGATTTTCTATTGAGTTCAGGTCTGGAGACTGGCCAGGCCACTCTAAGACCTTGAAATGCTTCTTACGGAGCCCCTCCTTAGTTGCCCTGGCTGTGTGTTTGGGGTCATTGTCATTCATTGTCAAGACCTAGCCATGACCCATCTTCAATGCTCTTACTGAGGGAAGGAGGGTGTTTGCCAAAATCTCGCAATACATGACCCCATCCATCCTCCCTTCAATACAGTGCAGTCGTCCTGTCCCCTTTGCAGAAGAGCATCCCCAGAGTATGATGTTTCCACCCCCATGCTTCACGGTTGAGATGGTTTTCTTGGGGTTGTTCTCATCCTCTAAACATGGTAAGTGGAGTTGATTCCAAAAAGCTCTATTCTGGTCTCATCTGACCACATGACCTTCTCCCATGCCTCCTCTGGATCATCCAGATGGTTACTGGTGAACTTCAAATGGGCCTGGACATGTGCCTACTTGAGCAGGGGGACCTTGCTACCCTGCAGGATTTTAAACCATGACAGCATCATGTGTTACTAATGTAATCTTTGTGACTGTGGTCCCAGCTCTCTTCAGGTCATTGACCAGGTCCTCCTGTGTAGTTCTGAGCTTTCTCAGAATCATCCTTACCCCACAAAGTGAGATCTTGCATGGAATCCCAGACCGAGGGAGATTGACAGTCATCTTGTGTTTCTTTCACTTTCTAATCAATAATCATAACAGCTGTCTTCTCCCAAGCTGCTTGCCTGTTGTCCTGTAGTCCATCCCAGCCTTGTGCAGGTCTACAGTTTTGTCCCTGGTGTCCTTAGACAGCTCTTTGGTCTTGGCTATGGTGGACAGGTTTGAGTGTGATTGACTGAGTGTGTGAACAGGTGTCTTTGATACAGGTAACAAGTTCAAACAGGTGCAATTAATACAGGTAAAGAGTGCAGAATAAGAGGGATTCTTAAAGAAAAATTAACAGGTCTGTGAGAGCCAGAATTCTTGCTGGTTGGTAGGTGTTCAAATACTTATTTGCAGCAGTAACATACAAATAAATTCTTAAAAAAAATCATACATTGTGATTTCCGGATTTTTTTTTTTTTTTTTTTTAGATTATGTCTCTCACAGCGGACATTCAGAGCCCTCCATGATTTCTAAGTGGGAGAACTTGCAAAACTACTATTGCACTATGCACAGTATCTCCAGTCACAGCCACTAAACCTTATAACTCCTCCAGTGTTGACATTTGTTTCCATCACTCACCTTCTTCAAACACAGATTTTGAAAAATGTAGCATACCTCAAGACTCAGATTTCCAAACTTTCATTCAGAGCAACCTCATCAGAAACAGCTGTATCTCAAAGAGGAAGCAGCTGGTTTCCCTTTCAGTCATCAACTCACGACCAATACAAAATGTACACGGTATTGATAATGTCAGTTCTAACTCGCCTGTCTACTGCTGAAAAACTGCCTCCTCCACCCCACCACCACTGGTTGGTTCCTGTCTGGCACCGGGGTTAAGCTCCGCCCCTGCCTTTATCTGATGGCAGGATTCAAGATCAACACACCCCTTCACTGTCGTGACTAGGATTCTGTACAATATCACTTAGGATTAAATCTTTAACTGTTTCCTAGTCTCCTGAGACTTCATGGTAGATGTCAACAACATCTTTGGTGTTTTGTTATTACCCATAATGCAATGCTGTACTATGGCGCATCATTCGCAGAGTTCCAATTTATTGTTTTGCCAAACTGACACACACACACACACACACACACACACACACATATATGTTGTGAAAGTGTTGTGACACGGACCCACAACAGGGGGCGTTAATGAACGGACAATGGATAAGCCAAAAAGTAACAATTTAATGTTGTGAATCGCACAACGAAGTACAGACAATAACAATATGGTGGAATGTCAATTATACACAAGGTGACGTGTGGACAGGCTCGAAGATAGAAGACGTCTGGCGAGAGAAGAGCCGGATCCCACACAGCTTCCATCACCAACGGATCTGAAGAACACTGGAGCCGCCAAGCCCTGCGCCCCAGGTGGCCACTGTCCTCAGCAGTCGACTGCATACTTCGCTGCGCTTCGACACCCCTGTCGTATCGACAGCAGCACGCTTGAAGCAGTCTCGCCTCTATGAGGGTGGTCGAACACCTGTCGGAACTCCCTCACAAACTCAGTGTAAATTGTTAGGAGCCGTGAATTCTGCTCCCAGAGCGCCGTAGCCCAGGCGCGTGCCTCTCCTCGAAGCAGATTTATAACGTAAGCCACCCGGCTAGCGTCTGACGCGTACATGACGGGACGCTGTGAAAAGACGAGCGAGCACTGCATTAAGAAGTCCACGCACGTCTCCACACAGCCTCCGTACGGCTCCGGAGGGCTTATGTATGCTTCAGGGGAAGGTGGGGGGGTTCGTTGAACGACCAGTGGAATGTCTGTCTCTGGCATACGGTCAGCAGGAGGAGGTGCTGCAGCAGCGCCCTGAGCATGCGCTTCCACCTGGGCGGTGAGAGCCTCCATCCTTCGATTGAGAATAATGCTCTGCTCGGTAACTAAGTACAACCGAGCAGTAAAAGCGGTTAAGATGTGCTGCAGCTCACCTAACACGCCTCCTGCTGGCGCCTGTGCACCTCGCTCTTCCATTGGCTGTTCAAGCGATGGTTGACGCCCCTCGGGATCCATGACGCTGGCCGAGAAATCCTGTTGTGAAAGTGTCGTGACACGGACCCACAACAGGGGGCGTTAATGAACGGACAATGGATAAGCCAAAAAGTAACAATTTAATGTTGTGAATCGCACAACGAAGTACAGACAATAACAATATGGTGGAATGTCAATTATACACAAGGTGATGTGTGGACAGGCTCGAAGATAGAAGACGTCTGGCGAGAGAACAGCCGGATCCCACACAGCTTCCACCACCAACGGATCTGAAGAACACTGGAGCCACCAAGCCCTGCGCCCCAGGTGGCCACTGTCCTCAGCAGTCGACTGCATACTTCGCTGCGCTTCGACACCCCTGTCGTATCGACAGCAGCGGTCTCGCCTCTATGAGGGTGGTCGAACACCTCTTCATGCACCCGGGACAGGGCGTCAGATCATTGGTTTTTTTGTCCCGGGGCGGTAGGTGATCCGGAAGTCAAAGCGCCCGAAGAACAGCGACCAGCGGGCTTGCCTGGGGTTCAGACGCCTGGCGGTCCGAATGTACTCCAGGTTCCGATGGTCCGTGAAAACTGTAAATGGTACCGATGCTCCCTCCAACAGGTGTCTCCACTCCTCAAGAGCCTCCTTCACCGCAAGAAGTTCCCTATTGCCGACGTCATAGTTCCGTTCAGCTGGGGTCAACCTGCGGGAAAAGTAGGCACATGGATGGAGAACCTTGTCGGACTCCCCGCTCTGGGATAGCACGGCTCCTATCCCTGAGTCAGAGGCATCCACTTCAACTACAAATTGGCGATTGGGATTGGGCTGCACCAGAACCGGTGCAGTCGAGAACTGGCGTTTCAACTCCCTAAACGCGGCTTTGCACCGATCTGACCAGGTGAAGGGGACTTTTGTGGAGGTCAGGGCTGTCAGGGGGCTAACTACCTGACTGTAGCCCTTGATGAACCTCCGGTAGAAATTTGCAAAACTGAGGAACTGTTGTAGTTCCCTACGGTTTGTTGGTTGGGGCCAATCTCTCACCGCCGCAACCTTGGCCGGATCAGGGGCGACGGAGTTGGAGGAGATGATGAACCCCAGGAAGGACAAAGAAGTGCGATGGAACTCGCACTTCTCTCCCTTCACAAACAGCCGGTTCTCCAACAACCGCTGTAGGACCTGACGTACATGCTTGACATGGGTCTCAGGATCCGGAGAAAAGATGAGTATATCGTCTAGATATACGAAGACAAACTGATGCAGGAAGTCCCGCAAGACGTCATTAACCAACGCTTGTAACGTCGCAGGCGCATTGGTGAGGCCGAACGGCATGACCAGGTACTCAAAGTGACCTAACAGGGTGTTAAATGCCGTCTTCCACTCGTCTCCCTCCCGGATCCGAACCAGGTGATAAGCATTCCTAAGATCCAATTTCGTGAAAATTTGGGCTCCATGCAGGGGCGTGAACACTGAATCCAACAGAGGTAACGGGTATCGGTTGCGAACCGTGATCTCGTTCAGCCCTCTGTAATCAATGCATGGACGGAGTCCGCCGTCCTTCTTGCCCACAAAAAAGAAACCAGCACCCATCGGGGAGGTGGAGTTCCGGATCAACCCGGCAGCTAACGAGTCCCGGATGTAGGTCTCCATTGATTCGCGTTCCGGACGTGAGAGGTTGTACAGCCTGCTGGACGGGTACTCAGCGCCCGGTATCAAATCAATGGCACAATCGTACGGACGGTGTGGGGGCAGCGTGAGTGCCAGATCCTTGCTGAAGACGTCAGCAAGGTCATGGTACTCGGCTGGCACCGGCGCCAGATTGGGGGGGACTAAAACCTCCTCCTTAGCTGTCACACCGGGTGGAACCGAGGATCCTAAACACTCCCGGTGGCAGGTTTCGCTCCACTGAACCACAACCCCAGACGGCCAATCAATCCGGGGATTGTGTTTTAACACCCATGGAAAACCCAAAATCACTCGGGAGGTAGAAGGTGTTACATAAAACACAATCTCCTCCCTGTGATTCCCAGACACCACCAATGTCACTGGCTGTGTCCGGTGTGTGATTAGTAGAAGAAAGGTGCCATCTAGTGCCCGCACCGACAATGGTGACGGTAAGGCCACCAGAGGGAGCCCAACCTCCTTTGCCCATCTGCTATCCAGCAGATTCCCCTCTGACCCCGTGTCCACCCGTGCTGGGGCGTGAAGGGTTAGATCCCCACTCAGGATCATGACTGGGATACGTGCAGATTATCGGGGTCTCCCCGCGTGGGTGTTGTGACCCACCCTTAGCCCAGTCTCTAAGGACGAGTGCTGCTGTTTTGACCGTTTGGGGCATTCTCTCTGTGTGTGCTTGGTTGAGCTGCAGAGAAAACACTCCACGGATCAGCCTCCTTTGTCTCTGATCTGATCGCTTTTTGGCCCTGCTCGTCTCCATAGCAACGTCAGCAGGGGGAGCTGTCGTCACGCGGAGAGCCCTGGCTGTGGAGCGTGGGGAAGTCGGCTCCCTTTCGGACCCGGGAGGAAGAGGGACGGCTTGTGCCTGACCACGCCCTTCGTCTTGCTCCCGTCGGTGTTCTGTTAATTGGTTGTCTAAACGTATAACCAGGTCGATAAGCCCGTCTAAATCCCACGGCTCGTCCTTCACACCAGGTGCTCCTTAAGGACCAAAGACAGTCCGTTTACAAAGGCGGCGCGGAGCGCAACAGCATTCCAGCCGGCTCGCGCTGCCGCGATGCGGAAGTCGCCTGCATACTTCGCTGCGCTTCGACACCCGTCGTATCGACAGCAGCACACTTGAAGCGGTCTCGCCTCTATGAGGGTGGTCGAACACCTGTCGGAACTCCCTCACAAACTCAGTGTAAATTGTTAGGAGCCGTGAATTCTGCTCCCAGAGCGCCGTAGCCCAGGCGCGTGCCTCTCCTTGAAGCAGATTTATAACATAAGCCACCCAGTTAGCGTCTGACGCGTACATGACAGGACGCTGTGAAAAGACGAGTGAGCACTGCATTAAGAAGTCCGCGCGCGTCTCCACACAGCCTCCGTACGGCTCCGGAGGGCTTATGTATGCTTCAGGGGAAGGTGGGGGGGTTCGTTGAATGACCAGTGGAATGTCTGTCTCTGGCATACGGTCAGCAGGAGGAGGTGCTGCAGCAGCGCCCTGAGCATGCGCTTCCACCTGGGCGGTGAGAGCCTCCATCCTTCGATTGAGAATAATGCTGTGCTCGGTAACTAAGTACAACCGAGCAGTAAAAGCGGTTAAGATGTGCTGCAGCTCACCTAACACGCCTCCTGCTGGCGCCTGTGCACCTCGCTCTTCCATTGGCTGTTCAAGCGATGGTTGACGCCCCTCGGGATCCATGACGCTGGCCGAGAAATCCTGTTGTGAAAGTGTCGTGACACGGACCCACAACAGGGGGCGTTAATGAACGGACAATGGATAAGCCAAAAAGTAACAATTTAATGTTGTGAATCGCACAACGAAGTACAGACAATAACAATATGGTGGAATGTCAATTATACACAAGGTGACGTGTGGGCAGGCTCGAAGATAGAAGATGTCTGGCGAGAGAAGAGCCGGATCCCACACAGCTTCCACCACCAACGGATCTGAAGAACACTGGAGCCGCCAAGCCCTGCGCCCCAGGTGGCCACTGTCTTCACCAGTCAGACCCGGTACTGCTGGCAGAGAACAGAAACAGTACTGATGAGTGTGAGTTCGCACACTCAGTAATCCCACAGTCAGTGTTCAGTTAGGAGGGAGAACCTCCACCTCCGAATCACACACTTGTGCAGCTCCTGAGACAACCACTTATCTGGTTTGGGGTGTGAGGCGAAGCCGTCGCAGTCCACACCAAACGCCAACACAGCAGACAAGGAATCCGTCCCAGGAAAACGGCTGCAAAAGAGATCAGACTAATGCTCGATTAAGATTCAGCAGAGAAGTTACCTGAATGGTAGCTGATTTCTCGGCGGGGAGGTGGAGTTGCAGTCCGGCCTTTATGGTGGTGGTGATGAGTAGTGGATGAGTGACAGCTGGTACGGATGATGGGTGACAGCTGTCACTCCCGGTCGCTCCGACGCCCTCTCGTGCTTGAAGCCCGCACTTCAAGCAGGGCGCCATCTTGTGGTGGTGGGCCAGCAGTATCTCCTCTTCAGCGGCCCACACAACACACACATATATATATATATATATATATATATATATACATATACACATATATATATATATATATATATATATATATATATATATATATATATATATATATATATATATATATATATGTACACACACACACACACACACACACACACACACACACACACACACACACACACACACACACACACACACACACACACACACACACACACACAGAGATTAGGGCTGCCACAAATGACTATTTTGATAGTCAACTAGTCAACGATTATTTTTGCGATCAGTCGACTAGTTGGATCATACATAATTTCCTAAATTAAGGCCTGCAGCATTTTCCGAGAAATGTCGGGATGAAAACATGAACATTTCCAAATCAGTGACTATTTCTTAGACTTAATTTACATCAATCATTCAGAAATACAAACAGTGTGGTACTTTATAGTAAATCTGTGTCAGGTAGGCAGTTCTCAAAAACTAAATGTCCATGCTGGAAGGAGACAAGTGAGAGAAGCCACCAAGACACAACTCTGGATTGACTTCTGTGAGTGGAGAAACTGGGAATAGTGCAACATTTTTATTTTTATCTTCATTTTACTTATAGTCCCAACTTTTTCTGATTTATGGTTGTTTCTGTTGCATTTCTGAAATTACAGAACTGCTATAAAGAAAAGTGTGAACATTTTATTGTGTTTTAAAACTTTGTGGAGCAAATGCAAACACCACACTCACCAAACTCTAAAGAAGGAAAAAATACACAGACATGCAGGAAAACTTTGATATAAACTGAACAGAGCAATGCAGGCTGATTTGGCTCCCCCTATTTTTTGTATAAATAAATCAGAATAAAATAAGAGGTAACTCACTTTGAAATGAATAAAGCATATAGCTGCAGCTTATAATAACTTTGAAAAATAACAAAAATCAGCAGCTTGTATTTTTATACTGGCTCCAGTTCATTTTAGTGTGTTGAAGTCATTTTTTTTTCTCCTCATCAGTCACGTTTTGTGCTTGAACACTACATTAAACTTAACATTGAACAAATATATACCTTTGGAAAATAACAGCTGTTAAAGTTCAGAGTTCTCACCTGCTTTTTGTGATCTGTGCCTGTGAACATCACTGCAGCTTCTCCACAGAAGGGTTTTTAACCCGTGAATGCATAATTTTTCCTCAGTTCATTTATATATTCTCATTTTTAAAGGATTTTTTAAGGATATTTGACCATTTATTTCATCTCATGATCTCATAAATTCAGTATACGACGCGCACATGGTGTGAACAGGACGGTGCCATCAGAACAACACCGGTACAGAAAGAGCAGAGAAAAGTAAAGGCAGTAACACGTTTTTGTGTTGTTGTTGTTTGTTTTTTACATGTTCACTCGGGTTAAAATCCTCTCTCGCTGCTCCACGCTCGCAGTGTCACGTGCACTGATGGTTCTCAGCAGAATGTAAAGTCTCGTGCCTCTGTTCGCAGTCTGCAGCGAGTTGACTCCGCGTACGCACACACACACACACACACATCAACAGCTCCTCCGTAAACTGCACATTTTATACGGCTTTGAACAAGACGGCCACTGTTTTAATCGGCCGTCTTATCCAAGCTTGAACATTCAAATGACGGCAGGACAGCTCGCTGCCTAAAACTATGAATTGAGAGAAAAACAAAGACTTAAATAAAATAAACGACTCGTCGACTACTAAATTAGTTGTTGAAGGTTTTATTAGTTGACGTCGTGACTAGTCGACTAGTTGTGGCAGCCCTAACAGAGATTCATATTTTTCACACTAATATCAGGCAATCCTTGTGGAATGTGACCATATTAACATCAGCAAGACTTCTGGGAATGTTGGCAAGAAAAACTTCAGCTGTCACTAACTTTTCTTCCCTGACCACTTCCTCGAATACTCAGGCAAAGGATAAACAAGTTGGAATGAAGAGATCAACACCAAACTGGAACTCTTCCAGAAAGTTCACCCACATGCTAATGCCACATTGCAGTATGGACGATGCCAAACACGTAATTCTTAATGAAAAGTACTTTTCCCTCAGTTTATTTTGGGAAATTGAAATGTTATCGTTATCTGTTATATGTTATCTGCTGATGAGTAAAATCCTGCAAATGTGTGGCAGCAAATACAAAAGTGCAAACCCCAAAACATCTAACAACCTCAGAAAAGATGGTAGGATTCAAACCACAGCGGGGAACAGTGTACTGTATGGACCAGCAGGCCCAAGACACACACTCAAAAACAATAAAAAAAAAGTCTGCATCCCTGCTGAGGCCAAGCCTTGTTAACATGTGGTCCGTATTTGTGTTTTATTTACCGCTTGGTGGCCCAAAGCTCTCCTCAAACCACAATTCCAATTTGGTGGTCCAGATCAACAAGTGGTGCCAATCACTGGCTACCGTGTTGTCACCCATGAACGTTTTGCTGTAAACCTTGATGAGTTCCGTAAAAGCCAGAGATCATGCAGTCTGACTTGTGAAAATGGGCAAAATTTTGATATGTGGAAGAGTCCACGAAGCTGTGCTGAAATCCAAAAGGCACTTCTGAAATCCTGATGAGCAAGTCGACAGAGCGTCACAGGGTTGTGCGATGCCAGCTCTCCCACTTCACTTCATTTTTACTCACTGAACGAGCACACATTTCAAATCCCTCTTAAAGTTCAAGTAACCAAAACTAGTTGAATGCCACGCTTTTTGGAGCTTTAGTCAAGCAAAGGCCCTCCTATTACTGTGGCGAATGGCAGTAGCACCTTTTTCCCCCTCCTGCCTCCCATTTACCAGGAAAATATGAAGGAAAAACCTCACATTCTCCATATGCTCGACATTAACATAATCAGAAACAAAAGTGTTACTGGCGCACAATCACAGCTCGTCGCATAGCCGCTCACATCATTTAATTATGGTGCCCAGCTGAGTATATATTTAAACCGTCATTATCTGCCGAGTACCATTGTTGGGAGAATCAGCCAGGGTTCATAGAGCTGAATTTAGAGGAACACTTCAAATCCACCCTCCTTTTATTCAAACCTGTTCTGGGGCTCATTTAACTCTCACATGGTGATAAAGGTGGTAAAAACAACAAAAAAAAAAGTCAGCACTCAACACCCAGACATACAGCCAGAAAAAAAACAGCCAGAAAAACAGCCAGAGACACAGCCAGACAAGAAATCAGACACACAGCCAGACAAACAGATAGCCACATATACAGCCAGGTGTACATGGAGAAAAACAGCCAGACATACAGCCAGAAAAAACAGCCGGAAATACAGAAATACAGCCAAACAAATTACCAGACATCAAGACACACAACCAGACATACAACCAGATTAGTATTAGATACAAAGTATCAGGCATACATCCCAGCCCAACCCCTCTGTGGTCCATCTGCCAGCCTTGAAAACCTTTGACTGTCAGAACAAAACAGTCAGACCACTACAAAACAGCAAAACATACAGCCAGATAAACCGACTACCAGACACACGACCCGACTGCCAGAATAACAGCCAGACCACTAGACGAACAGCAAAACATACTGCCAGATAAACAGACTGCCAGACACACAACCAGGCATACATCTAGTAAATACAGACCGACAGTCATACAGCCAAACATGAAAAAGAACACAACCAGACAGTAAACATTCAGTCAAACATACAGCCAATCAGACAAACAGCCAGTCAGGCATACAGCAAGACAAACAGCCAGACATACGAGGGCTGTCCATAAAGTATAGGTCCTTTTTATTTTTTTCAAAAACTATATGGATTTCATTCATATGTTTTTACGTCAGACATGCTTGAACCCTCGTGCGCATGCGTGAGTTTTTCCACGCCTGTCGGTGACGTCATTCGCCTGTGAGCACTCCTTGTGGGAGGAGTCGTCCAGCCCCTCGTCGGAATTTCTTTGTCTGAGAAGTTGCTGAGAGACTGGCGCTTTGTTTGATCAAAATTTTTTCTAAACCTGTGAGACACATCGAAGTGGACACGGTTCGAAAAATTAAGATGGTTTTCCGTGAAAATTTTAACGGCTGATGAGAGATTTTGAGGTGATACTGTCGCTTTAAGGACTTCCCACGGTGCGAGACGTCGTGCAGTGCTCTCAGGCGCCGTCGTCAGCCTGTTTCAAGCTGAAAACCTCCACATTTCAGGCTGTATTGATCCAGGACGTCGTGAGAGAACAGAGAAGTTTCAGAAGAAGTCGGTTTCAGCATTTTATCCGGATATTCCACTGTTAAAGGAGATTTTTTAATGCAAGACATGCGGGCGGATTGCAGCGTCGGCTCGCAGCCGCTGCGACGCTCCGCCACAGGAAAAACACCTCCATTGGAAGCCTTAAGGACAAGTTGGAACATGTCCAGCTGTTAAACAATTTCTCATATACTCACTCCACTGAAAGCCATCAAAAGCCGCCTGGATTTTACAAATGGTTATCAACACGGAGGTGTTTTTCCTGTGCCGCCGCACCGTGTCGGCTGCGTCCCGACGCGCGGACCCGTCCGCACGTCTTTCATTAAAACAAATCTCCTTTAACAGTGGAATATCCGGATAAAATGCTGAAACCGACTTCTTCTGAAACTTCTCTGTTCTCTCACGACATCCTGGATCAATAGAGCCTGAAATGTGGAGGTTTTCAGCTTGAAACAGGCTGACGACGGCGCCTGAGAGCGTTGCGCGACGTCTCGCACCGTGGGAAGTCCTTAAAGCGACAGTATCACCTCAAAATCTCTCATCAGCCGTTAAAATTTTCACGGAAAACCAGCTTAATTTTTCGAACCGTGTCCACTTCGATGTGTCTCACAGGTTTAGAAAAAATTTTGATCAAACAAAGCGCCAGTCTCTCAGCAACTTCTCAGACAAAGGAATTCCGATGAGGGGCTGGACGACTCCTCCCACAAGGAGTGCTCACAGGCGAATGACGTCACCGACAGGCGTGGAAAAACTCACGCATGCGCACGAGGGTTCAAGCATGTCTGACGTAAAAACATATGAATGAAATCCATATAGTTTTTGAAAAAAATAAAAAGGACCTATACTTTATGGACAGACCTCGTATAGTCAAACAGACAGATATTCAGTCATTTGAACAGCCAGACATATTCCCAGAGAGCCAGACATACAGCCACAGAAAATTAGCCCCCCAAAAAATCACTGGCTATCCCCTACCCCATCTTGAGGAGATAGCCACCTCCCACTGTCTCACCCGATCCAGATCCATCCTCCCTGACCCCCTCACCCAGTACATCACCTGTTCAGGCTGGTCAGGAGATACAGGTCAATCAGAGCCCAAACCTCCAGGAAGACAAGTTTTTTTTCCCTGGACTGTGAGAACATTAAAGACTCATGTGCAGTACCTGATATCCTATGGGCTATACTCATATAAATATGTGCAATCTAAGTTTCTCTGTGCCTTATCTAGAATGTATATGTATTTGTTTAAATAGCTTGTACATACAAGTACCTTCACTTATTTATATACTCACATTTTTCACTGGTCTGCTAAGTTAGTTATTTGTGAGTCATGGGTGAGGGCTTCTTTTTATGTTCTCTTATTCTCAAACTCAGTTGCTGAGCTTCTTCTAGAGCTTCTACAAACAGCCAAACAGGCATACAAACCCAGACATATAGCCACGCAAATAGCCAGACACACACTTCATTCATCTGGTGCACCAAATGACACCTAAAAATGAGTTTGTCCTCATTTCATGACCTTTTAGTTTGTATTACAAGATGACAGAATTGAATGTTTTTTAGTTATCTTATTAAGAATCTGGAGGAGATGGGTTCATTCATTTTAGGATACACACCCAGGCTTCTCCTGTGCAGGATGACCAGAATGTGCTGTCATACCCAGTGCTAATAGAGATCACTTATCAAGCTGCAAGCGGAGTTTGATCATCTGGATGAATGAATGAAAATGTTGACTGTGATGAAATCCTTGTAGCGGCTCGTACACTACGCTGTACCCTCAGGAAACACGGCTGGTGTTACGGATTTTAAAAACCACAAGCTGTTTGCAGCCTTTTGTCACACAAAGCTGAAACAGAATTTGGAAGCTGTCCTGTCCATCAGTGCCAAATCGTGCATGTGCTGAAACAGACATGCAAAATATTAGTCAAAGCACGCCTTCAGAGCTACTGTTCCCAGCACCCACCTGCATCACAGGAATCATTTATTGGCACGTTAGACTCCTTAATAAGCCCACCTTATTCAGTGCCGATGACATTCGGTTTGATGCTTGCTTTGTGACATTTTCATTTGATTGCACATTTTCTGGGCACACTGGAGCAGTCATGCTGGGCTACTTGCCTGGCTCCAAATCCCATCATATCTTCAGCTTGATGGATCTTATTAATTAATCAAATAACTGTGCTCCATAAGCAGGGGATTATGGTGAGGGACTCAGAACCATCTGCCCTTGAACTCAAACTGTGGCCAGCAGACAAAATCACAAAGAAGATGTAATCCTACAGCAAAGCCTGTTTCTTGTCAGGTAAACACTGCCTGCAATTTAATTTATAAGGAATGCTGTGTTCTTCACCTGCCATGGTTGGTGCCGTTTTCATCTAATCTGATGTGTAACTTCCAATGTGTGTACAGCTGTGCCGTGTGCAGTAAAGTGATGTCAGTTTTGCTTTTTGATTCCCTCCGAAAACAACAGTAAAAGGGACGTTTCCATTCATCACTCTGTTTGTTAATATTTCATCAAATTTAAAAATTAGACTGCATTTACACACTCTGTGGTGATAAAACACATCTGTAATCTGTAACATCTGTAATCTAATGGCTGGTACATACAGGATATATATATATATATATATATATATATATATATATATATATAAAGCAATAATGAGTTGGCCACAGGAGGAGATAGATGCCACCAATATAGAAAAGGAAAGTCCCTCAGTAAGCAGGGTGATGATCACAGAGTGTCAGAGTTATGATCGTGAGAAATCTTGGAGTCATTTTTGATCAGGATATGTCTGTTGTGTGGGCCGCCAGAAGAGGAGGTACTGCTGGCCCACCACCAGAGGGCGCCCTGCCTGGAGTGCGGGCTCCAGGCACCAGAGGGCGCAGCCGCCTCACAGGAGCAGCCAGGGTGACAGCTGTCACGCATCACCTGCAACAGCTGTTACCAATCAGCAGGGATACATCAGCAGGAGGACATCTCCACCTCTTTGCCGAGATATCGTTCTACCTGGAAGGTAATATTCTCAGCTGACTGCTTTGTGATTTTTGTGAGTGATAACAGACCTTTTTTCCAACGAGAGGTGGAGGTAGCTTTCCTGCCGTGCGGATTACTGGGTGCAAACGCGCCCACCTTTAATTGTGTTTTTGTTCCTCGCCAGCAGTACCAGGTCCGACACGCAGAGGCAGTGGCCACCTGGGAATTCGGGACTTGGCGGCTCCAGTATTCCCGGGGTCTGGTGGCGGAGGAAATCGTGTGGTTCCGGTTCTGCTTTGGACAGGTGTCTCCTATCTTCGAGCCTGCTCACACGACACCTTTGTGAATTGATTCTGATCTATTGTTGTAATCTGTTGTATTTGTTGTGCACATTCACAACAGTAAAGTGTTGTTATTTGACCTACTCCATTGTCCGTTCCTTTGCGCCCCCTGTTGTGGGTCCGTGTACCGACACTTTCCCAACAATGTCCTTCAATGTGCATATTAAGCAAATATGTAGGACTGCTTTTTTGCATTTGCGCAATATCTCTAAAATTAGAAAGGTCTTGTCTCAGAGTGATGCTGAAAAACTAATTCATGCATTTATTTCCTCTAGGCTGGACTATTGTAATTCATTATTATCAGGTTGTCCTAAAAGTTCCCTGAAAAGCCTTCAGTTAATTCAAAATGCTGTAGCTAGAGTACTGACGGGGACTAGAAGGAGAGAGCATATTTTACCCATATTGGCCTCACTTCATTGGCGTCCTGTTAATTCTAGAATAGAATTTAAAATTCTTCTTCTTACTTATAAGGTTTTGAATAATCAGGTCCCATCTTATCTTAGGGACCTCATAGTACCATATCACCCCAATAGAGCGCTTCGCTCTCAGACTGCAGGCTTACTTGTAGTTCCTAGGGTCCTAGGGTAGAGTAGAATGGGAGGCAGAGCCTTCAGCTTTCAGGCTCCTCTCCTGTGGAACCAGCTCCCAATTTGGATCAGGGAGACAGACACCCTCTCTACTTTTAAGATTAGGCTTAAAACTTTCCTTTTTGCTAAAGCTTATAGTTAGGGCTGGATCAGGTAACCCTGAACCATCCCTTAGTTATGCTGCTATAGACTTAGACTGCTGGGGGGTTCCCATGATGCACTGAGTGTTTCTTTCTCTTTTTGCTCTGTATGCACCACTCTGCATTTAATCATTAGTGATTGATCTCTGCTGTCTTCCACAGCATGTCTTTTTTCCTGATTCTCTCCCCTCAGCCCCAACCAGTCCCAGCAGAAGACTGCCCCTCCCTGAGCCTGGTTCTGCTGGAGGTTTGTTCCTGTTAAAAGGGAGTTTTTCCTTCCCACTGTCACCAAGTGCTTGCTCACAGGGGGTCGTTTTGACCATTGGAGTTTTTCTGTAATTATTGTATGGCTTTTGCCTTATAATATAAAGCGCCTTGGGGCAACTGTTTGTTGTGATTTGGCGCTATATAAATAAAATTGATTTGATGATCCAGGATGAGACAAAAGCATCCATGAATACATCAGAAAGACGGTCCCTGAAGATCAACTCCTAAAAGACAGCTGAAGACACATGGTGGTAAGGAAGAGGAGGAGGCGATATCATAGAAGACCAAGCCCCTCCATGGGATACACCATCAACAGACACAGGAAGTGAAAGTCAGATTTAAAAAAGTACCTACCAGTGGCTAGAAAAGGTTATCTTAAAGGAAAACAGAGGCACTGATCATCGCAGCACAAGAACAAACCCTAAGCACCAGATCCATAAAAAAACAGATTCAGATTCATAGAGGCAGACAGGACCAAACTTGCAGGCTGCACAAATGTGCCACAGACAGACCATCACATAGTAGCATGATGCAAGATGCAAGCTGAGACAGCATACACCAAGAGGCACAAACAAGTGTCTGGTATAGCACAGAGGAACATCTAGGCCACATATGGATTAGAAGTCCCCAATTCCTGTTGGGGGACAATGCAGAAGTTGGTTGAGAATGATGAGGCTAAGGTCCTTTGGGACTCTACTTTCAAGACAGACAAGCAGCTGCTGGCAAACCAAGCAGACATATTGATTGGTGACAAGGAAAAGAAGGTGGCAGTTGTGACTGATACACCAATCCCAGCTGACAGCAACATTAGAAAGGCATATGAGAAAATGGAGAAGTACCAAGGGCTGAAGGAGCAACTGGAGCAGATGCGGAATATAAAGTCCAAAGTGGTCTGAGTGGTAACAAGAGCATTAGGAGCAATAACCCCCAGACTGGAAGAGTGACTCCATCAGATTCCAGGCACAACATCAGAGGTCTCTGTCCAGAAGAGTGCAGTCCTAGGAACAGGTCCTCTACCAGAGGGTAGAACACCCAAAGTTGAGGTTCAAGCATTACAATTGGTGACTCCTCTCTAGTCATGCACGGTGACATGCTGCACACAAATCCGTAAACTTATCAGAAAACCTCTTACTTGAGTTCGCTGTCAAAAAAAATAAAGGACCAGGTTCCAGTGCATCTCAGATCTTAAAGGAAATGATGGCTCTGATTGGATTGCTTCATACATACATACATACATACATTGGGCAGCATGGTGTCTTAGTGGTTAGCATTGTTGCCTCACAGCAAGAACGTCATGGGATCAATTCCCACCGGTGGCCTTTCTGTGTGGAGTTTGCATGTTCTCCCCGTGTTTGCGTGGGTTTCCTCTGGGTGCTCTGGTTTCCTCCCACATTTAAAGACATGCAGATTAGGTGAATTGGAAACTTTATAATTGCCCAGGTCTCCCTTGAAAAAGAGATCTTGATCTAAATGTGACTAATCTGGTTAAATAAAGGTTAAATTAAATTAAATACATACATACATCTTCAACCGCATATCCAGGATCAGGTCGCAAGGGCAACTGCTCCAGCATGGGACCCTAAACTTCCCCTTCCCGAGCCACATAAACCACCCCTGACTGGGGGATCCTGAGACGTTCCCAGGCCAGTGTGGAGATATAATCTCTCCATCTAGTCCTGGGTCTTCCCTGTGGTCTCCTCCTAGCTGGACGTGCCTGGAACTCCTCCCTAGGGAGGCCCCCAGGAGGCATCCTTATCAGATGCCTCCTTAGCTGGCTTCTTTCAATGTGAAGGAGCACCGGCTTTATTTCGAGTTCCTCACAAATGACTAAGCTGCTCACCCTATCTCTAAGGGAGACAGCACCCACCCTCCTGAGGAAACCCATTTTGGCTGCTTGTACCTGCGATCTAGTTCTTTTGGTCATGCCCAACCCTCATGACCACAGGTGAGAGTAGAAATGCAGATTGACCAGTAGATCGAGAGCTTCATCTTTTGGCCAAGGTCTCTTCATCACAGCAGTACAATAAAGCACATGCAACACCACCCCTGCTGTGCCGATTCTCCAGTCAATCTTATGCTCCATTGTCCCCTCACTCGTGAACAAGACCTCAATGTACTTGAAGTCCTCCACTTGGAGAAAGACCTCATTCCCTATCTGGAGTAACCAATCCATCGGTTTCCTGCTGAGTACCACGGCCTCAGATTTAGAAGTGCTGATCCTCATCCCACCCGCTTCACACTCGGCTGCGAACAGACTAAGTGAGTGCTGGAGTTCACAGGCCGATGAAGCTAGATGGATTATTTCATGTTATACCGAAACATACCCATGAATACTTATGTGACTGAAAAAAACCCTTTAGGTCCAGCACCCTACTTTGCAATCAGGTTATGCTTCATTTACATAATTAAGTAGAGTTGGACATGCCCAAGATGCACTTGTGCTATGCACTTTAGAACAGCAGCACAGATCTTCAAGATTGGGATCAGTCCCACAGATCTCTAAGATCTATGACACTGGTCAAAGTACCAAAGTAAGACTTGATTTTTCAAATCTGTGGAAAACCATTCTTCCAAAAAGCAGTCACTCATTATCTCATTTGGGTTGAGATCTGGTGACTGTGAAGGCCATAACTAAATATTTCCATAAATTTTTTATACTCATCAAAGCATTAGTGACCATTCATGCCCTGCAGAAGATGTTCCACCATTCACTTAATGAGGCGTTTCCATCTTTAGCGAAGTCACAGACAGAGATGACAGACTGAATTTTTATTTATTTATTTTACTTTCGATGTTGGAAAATCTGTGTTAACAAAAACAATCGCTGGAACCCATACAATTCAAATCCTGAAAACAGTGTATTGATGGTGATAGTTGTTAAGTTCTGTGTCCAGCCCAACCCCTCTGTGTTCCATCTGCCAGCCTTGAAAACCTTTGACTGCTCCCTGAAACACAGACCTCTAATCATTCCTTCTTCCATCAGCTCTGCAGTGAAGAACAGCTGCTCGGCAGAGCTGATTTACATGTCATGTAACGCGAGCTGCCTAATGCCAGAACATTAAGATCTCACATCAATCAATCCTCAAAAACGAAAGCAACAATGTTTACTTTGTGTCTCACCATACACCAGGAATATATTAATAGAAAGCTTTTTTTTTCTTATTTGCTCTCAAATTGGGTCTGCCTCAGTTATGTTTTAAACCTCATCTTTTTTTTTTTTTTTTTTACTTTTTTTAAATTATCGAACGCCCTTGGGAAACCAATTAAAAATAATATGAATGATATTGCTTTTTCCCCACTGCATGCACAATACCTCTTAACAGGCCATCTGGCTTTATGGATTAATCTAAAATGTAAGAAATAAAAGAGGTTTAATCTGCCTGCCATTATTAAAAGCAGCAGCATTTGTACGGCTGCAGTAGCGTGCCAGCTGAATTTACCAAACATATGTCCTGAATGCCAAACTGAGTGCTCACGCTGATTGGGAGGAGAATTGTGCTGCTTTGTGTTCATCATTGTGTAACAGTGAGTTCATCGAGGACCAGGGCTCCACAAAATGGACAACAACACAATTTTGTTCAGCGCATGAAAAATACCCTTTAAAATTGGCATTAATGGTGAAAAAAATCTAAGCCAGACAGCACACAACATGGTGTACACGCAACAATCCGCATTTTGGAACTGCTTGCGGAGCTCTGGTTACACTGCTGCACACAGCAGCGTCCATTTAGATACAAGCTAGCAGCCATGCTAACATCGTAGCAGTGGCAAAAGTGTGGCTTCACATGAGCAGAGAAAATAACAATGAGGCAAAGTGCATGTGGGAGGCCAGTTAGCTTAAAGTCAGGCTGAACATTAAATCTGATCAAACACAACACAAAACACTGTACATCATTAGAACCTTTCACTCAGCCAGCCCGTGTGTGTCATAAATTGCCGCTAGTAGCACCTCACCGGCACCTGCAGTGGAGCCACAGACATTAGCTGAAATAACTGTGAACATCCATTTCCACTCATGGATATTTGGGCAGCAACAACCAAACCATTTCAGCAACTTGAAACTACACTCACTGCAGTACGACATCATCACTGATGCTGAAAAACTCGTCCATGCCTTTGTCTCCTCTAGGCTTGACTACTATAACTCCCTGCTCTTTGGGATCTCTGGAAAAAACCTCCAAAGGCTCCAATACATTCAAAACAGTGCAGCGAGAACTCTGACGAGAGTACGTAAACAGGAGCATATTACACCTATTCTCAATAACCTTCACTGGCTACCCATCACCTACAGAATCCATTTTAAGATTGCTTTCATCACCCACCAATGCATCCATGGCAATGCCCCCCGCATACCTCAAAGACCTCCTCACTCCCCACACATCCTCCCATTCCCTCCGTTCATAGAACAGTAATGTTCTCAGTCTCCCTCGCACCAAGCTTCAACCATGGGAGACAGGGCCTTCTGTTTTGTTGGTCATGAATTGAAAGCTCACCAAAGAAAAGCTCTCACAGAGCGCTATAGCGACAAGGAGGCAAAGCCTG